>NW_028255158.1:0-30000 GCF_964263255.1 Lissotriton vulgaris
GCAGTTGTTCCTGAAGCGGGCACTGTGCTCAGCATGTAAATACAAAAAAAGCAGCTACTATTGTCCTATCAGTGTCTATAAATAGAATAGTGCTCACCCACAAGAAAAAGCTGACTGTGTAAGCCAAGTAAAAGGTCCTGTCGTTATGGGCGAAAACAAATGCAGACCAGGCGGTACCAAGGCTGGACTAACAAGCCTATTTATGAATCAGAAGCCACTATTTAACACCTGTACCACGGCAAACATTCCACCGCGGTGTGGGCGTTCGACGGAGTGGGCGGGGCTGCGTCGGCCAACGGTCGTTCGCAGCTGGTAGTGGCCGACGCAAGCACGGAAGAGGTTAAGAAGGACAATGCACAAAGCTAATAAAAAATATGGGCAGAGAGTGGGTGGGGCTGCTAGTGCTACCCTAATACAGCATGCCTCGCAGAGCGAGCAGTGCATACATGCTGCCATTAGGCTCTACCTAAAAACAAAGGTTACAGGGACATTGTAGTTAGGCTCATATTTCACTCTTAAAAGAACATTAAAATTCAGCAGCTATAGTTACCTTAGCTAACTATAACTTACGCCCCCTCAATGCACTGCTTATGACCTCACATATTAAATCACCCATGACATGGTCAGTGACATCACTATGCACAAGTCTTTGACTGTTGTGACTACACACCTCCTGCACTTACACAACCACTCAACATTTTGCTTCCATATTTTATATGAAACCGAAACAAGAAAAAGATGTAAACATGATGCCAACAATTCTGTGGAGACAGTTTTGCGCACCACTTTATCAAACTTTTGCATGGCGTCTGCCTCTTGTCAATTAGGGGTGGCCTTAGGCATGTGCAAGCTGTGCACTTGCACAGGGCCGCCAAAACCCAGGGGCCGCCACGCTAATATATATCCTTAATATAATAATCCTCTGAGGATGGAACATATTTGCGTGGCTGCCCCTGGCAGGGATTTGGCAGCCTCAGGCTCTGTTCCATTTCCAAACACCCTTACCCCCCGCTCTTCACTGGCCTCTTTACCGGCGTTTCTCCTGGTTCCTGATTGGCTTCTTTTTTCCCTACCCACTGCTGGCCCGCTGGTACAGGCGTATATAACATTGCAAGCAAAATTAAGAGAATTCGAGTACATGAATCTGGTTATTCAAAACGAAAGAGAAAGGCGGCTCAGCAGGTTTTCGTAGCGTCACAGGAAAGAGCAATCTGAACTTTATCACCCAAGGGAAACCTAAAGATGGAGAATCCACCTGCCAGAGTACTGCTGATGCACTAGGTAAAACAGGCGCTGACGACTATAAACAAGAACAAAAAAATAATGATATCCATGAGCAGAATGATACTCGTGGCGGCCCCTGGCAGGAATGTTTCCGGGCAAAGAGGCCACCAATTCTTTCTCTGTGGGGGGCTGTGGGTCCGGGGCCCCTGTCATGGCCCTGGTACTGAAGCCGCCTGTGCCAGTCCCTCACGTCGTGTGTCACAATATACCCTCCTCCTCCTAAATTTTATCGTTCTGAGACGAATTCGGAAGGGTAGGAGCAGCCGCAGGTACTGGTCATCTAACTCCTTTTCTGGACGTTATATTAAAACACCTTCCTGAGCTCCAAAGGACTCTGCCCCACCCGGACCCCCTCTTCCTGGGCCCCCTACCTACGCTCCCTGCCCAGAGCCGCCATGAGCCTAGAGCCGCTGTGCCAATTATTGTATTCTGTTCTCAGAATCAAGAGACAGTGAAAATATATGTAGCAGGCGCGTGCTGTAGCCCTTCTGCGAACCCAACACGCTGGCAGGAGAAGCTCTATCGTTGACTTATGTCTTGTTCCTTGACTGACAAGAACCTAAACTCATATGCTGACCCAGCGTCTCTGGCACTGGGGCACACTTCATAAATATACAATTGCTCTGCTTAGAAGGACTAGGCAGAACCAGCCTTCTTTCTGAACTTATCAGGTAGAAATTAAATACCTTGGGTGCTTTGTATCTAAATGATATGATTTAAGCACTTACTTGAAACTAGTTCAGGGGATAAACTGAATGTGCTGAGGATCACACATCTGACTAAGTAGTGAAGATGAAAATGCATTCTCCCTGGCTCAACAGTCAGCACCAGATACCAGGCACATGGAGATCCCATTTCACACTACTGTTTCAGAAATCATTTCACTCTACAAAGGCCGCAGCTGTTCTCTTACCTGGGCTGCAGTAATGAGCATTCAAATAAAAAAACAGTGCTTTGTCATGTCAGTGGGAGCAAGGAACATAGCTGCAAAATCTTCCACTCGCTCCACCTTCCCCTAAGAGAGTGAACACGCAAGGAAGGATGGACTGGCTGAAGGGTTAACACCCACCACAAAACAACACGAAGTTAGTATGCTTTACAATAGTAAATCTGTTTTTGAACTATTCATGTAAGTGCGTGAACGTGTTAATGAAAATCTGCCCGCTGCCTTATGTGAGGTTCTTGTGATGTCAAACTTGACAGAAATATACCATTATTGCTGCCTTAGAGCAGTGATGGTAGCACCCCCAACGAGCCACGGCAGCTGCCGGTAAGAGCGGTAGGGCGGTGGGGCCGGCTGGGGGGGATTCGAGAGACGACCACAAGGGAAAATTGAATGTCTCTCGAAATCCCCCCCAGCTGGCCCCACCACTCTTACCTGCAGCGGCCGCGGCTACCTCCAACAACTTGCATAGGTCTGCGCCTCTATCAGATACGTCGAGAGGTCACTTTTCAGTTCTTCATGCTAATTGACTTTAAATTAAGGGCCTCATTTACCAGAAAGTTGAGGAACCAGAATCCGATTTAGGCTTAGTAAACCATCTAGTCATTTTAGTAGTTAGCGTGATGTACCTATTAGGCCAATGTAGGGATTCACACGCTAAATAGCACACAATACGTAACGAATTAGGGATTAGTAAAAACCATATGACACGTTTGCATCTAATCATAGCTTATTCAGCTTGACTCGACAGGCGCCATTTTGTGGCCTAGTCTGCTCGCAGCATTAGTGAAAACCTGCAATTATACTCTATTAAAACCGTTCTCCTGAGAAATAGCACAACTGTAGCGAGCTGCTGCTTCTGCATGTTAGGCCTGTCAAGGTTGTAGGTGGGGGTAGGCTGGATAAGCACATTCCAGGGGGCGCTGTGTGGACTCTCTCGGAGCTAGCAGAAGGGAGTTACCCTCACGACCTTGCTATAACGAGCTGGGCTAAACTAAGAGAGCTTTGTCTCCCATATATGGTCTTTCCCCTGCACCAACCTGTACCAACTTGTATTTTTCCTTCTTAGGTAACGGTTTCGAAATGTAACAGTATATATATGATCTGTTGATAATGTGCCAGAAGTCTTCTTGGCGGACCTCGTGGGGTTAGGTCGCAAGGAGCTCCTCTGGCAGAGTTTGTTTGTTATAATAAACGATTGGACCTTCTACACTGCCAACTGACTGATTATTGGTAATTGGTATTGGGGCTAAGTATGGCTCTATTTGGGTTGGAATATATTTTTTGGTACTTTAACGTGCTGCAGCGCAGCACCGCAAGCCCTTTGGCTGTGCCACGCTGCAGCACTTTCAAAGCACAGGAATGTGTAATCTCTACGAGGATATGACGGATACCTTTGCTCTACCCTGTGCTGGCACACAATTAGCTGCAGGCACAGCGGTGAATTAGCAGCTGCTAACTTTCTGCTGATTGGCTGAAAAAGTGTGCAAAGATGCATGAAGAGCTCCCTGGCATTCGACGTCTGTATTAAAGTCACCAGCATGCAGACCTTTCCGTCCTGCAGCATGAATATGCAAATGGCTAGGGTGAACCAGGGCTCTGCAAATGGGTTTTGTGCCCCAGGGGAGTTTGAGACAATGGGCCAGCCAAGCTACATGGACCTCTTTGGGCTATAGTTGGGCTCCAGACTGTTGGGCTGGCCTCTCAATATACATGCTGCCGTTTTAGGCAGACAGGCACCATTTTGTTAGGTGACACGGTGGACGCTACGCTACGTAGAAAGTTAATTTCCTGCCCTCTCGTCGCTGGAATCTGTGGGTTTTTCTCTTTCCTCAAGGCCTTAAAAGTCGGACGTCCCAAAATGGTGCAGGTCGGTAGGTCCAGGGGCTGCTCGGTAGGTAGGAGAACAAACCCGAAGAGTGCCCATGCTAGAATTTATAACTGGGAGACGGCTGGGACACAGTTTGGCTGGCTGGTACAGCGGAGGTGGCACATAGGGTTGAGTGCCAGGCAGGCGGGAGAGCAGATAGATTGTGAAAATAACAAAGTCCCGCTAGACCTACATTTTCTTATGCAGGTACAGGCTTACAGGGGTCATGCGGACTCTGGAGAGTCTTATGCGGCTCATACACCCTGAAGGAAAGAGATGGCAGGGTCTTGGGTGGCCAGCCAGAGTCCGCTACAACACTGCCAGAAGAAGTTCTGGTGTGGCCTCAACTCTGCATCAACAGGGATGGCTCAGTGCAGCTCCCATGATGGCAGGCACCAGTGCATGGATACAGCAGGTGCAGGCATGGCCAGGATGGTGTACCACAGCCTCCTGGCTTACCTCCGGAGGTGTGGTGGGGTTTCCAGGAAAATGTGGATTGCAGTGCAGATACACAGGTCATGGTGCCCACGGGCTGTGGAAAGTCATGGAAGCTCACCCACAGTAAGACTATGAGGATTTGAGTCAGGGGGGTGTTCAGTATAATGGGTGTTTATAGTAGCTGGATCCAGAGCGGCTGCCAACCTTGACGCCAGGTAAGGGTGCTGGAAGAATGTGAATTGTTTGATTATGAGGATCAAGCTGAGGAGGAACACATGTGGTAGCAAAGCAGTGCAGTCTGAGGTCTCAGATAATATGGTTGTTCCTAGTATTGCACCGGCTCTAGAGCACCTCAGACACTAGTGGGTTGTGGTGCTGCCTTCGCAGCTGGTTAGGCGGCTGGATCCAGTGAGGGGACCGATCTTGATGCCAGGTAGGGGTGCTGGAGGTTACGGAGCTGAATCAGTAGACACAAAGAAGGTGTCCGTGGGCGTGAACATGGGGGGAAGAGGGTAGCGGGGGCTGCATTGGACGAAAGGTTGGGGTGTCATGTGGGATGGAGTAGATACAGAGGCACAGCCTTCTGAGGGTCAGCCTGTGGTTTGACAAGGCAGACGGAAAGGGTAGCAGGACAAGCACCAATTGCAGTGTCGAACAAAGCAGGGGCAAAGAAGGTACAGGGCATACCACAGGCAAAAGAGGGAAGGTGATCTTGATAAGGCGGGTACACAGGGCAGGGTAGCGAAGGAAAGTAGAAAAGTCTTATTTAAGACAATGCCATAAAGAGGGGTGGTTAAGCTCCTTGGTGCTCATTTAAGATTGGCAACCAGGGAGAAGATATGGAAAAGGGAATACCTGAGATGCTAAAGCTCCTCCACCTAGGGCAATAGAGGGCTGTAGGGAAGAGGCATTTGAGCGTTCAAATGGCCAAAAGTGCCTTTGATGCTTGAAAACTGGATTGCAATGTTGTTGATTTTGCGAGTGTATACTGGGGAAAAATAGCCTGAAAGGTGGGTGTCGCCTTCCAAATACATGGATGTGTAGGGCTAAGGCAGACCAATGGAACCAGCACCAGGGATAGTAAGATATTCAGGCGAGAGGACACAGAGGGGACACGAGGCACATGGACTATGGGCATGGGGCCCATACGCTAGTTGACGTGGAACGCTTACAATGTTGTTTGGCACAATCTCCCAAAGGGGATGAAAGTTATACAGTAAATGTTTTCGTCATATGCAGGTGGTGTGGGCAAAGCTACTGATCGAAGTGTAGGAGGGCAAAATGCTGGGGCCATTCAGTACATGGTCTATGCCCGGTTTTATCGTATCAACCATTGGGGTAGTGCAAATAAAGAAAAAGGGTTAGTTTCACATCATATTTATTTATTTATTTATTTATGGAATTTTTAATGCGCAGCTACTACCCAAGGGTGTCTAGGCGCAGTATGATGCTTTAAGATACAGTGGTAAGCACAAACCTATTGGTTGAAGAGCCAAGTCTTCAATGCCCTACGAAAACAAATGAGAGTAGGAGCAGTTTTGATATGTGAGGGTAGAGAGTTCCACAGTCTAGGAGTTGCTACCAAGAAGCGTCTGTCTCCCCAGGTGGCGGTTCTTGTTCGGGGAACAGTTAGTAGACAACTGGCTGCTGATCTTAGGTTCCTTATAGGGGTGTATGGCTGAAATGCCTCTCTTAAAAATTTCGGGCCGGTATGATGTATGGCCTTATAGGCAATAGATAATGCCTTAAATTTAATCCTGCTCTCCACTCTTAGACAATGAAGATGGCGTATAGCTGCCGAGGTGGACTGGCGCCTTGGAATGTTGAGGAGGATTCTGGCTGCCATATTTTGAACGGATTGAAGCTTGTTCAGAATATATTTGTGCGTGTTAAAAAAGAGGGCATTTCCGTAATCAAGCTTGGAAAACACCAAGGTGGTAATCAGTGTTTTTCCAGCTGATGCTGGCAAGTACGGTAGCAGCTTTTTTATCTTTTTCAACGTGAAAAAGGCAACTGAAACAACCTTATTTACATGATGTTTGAAGGACAGATGTTTATCAAAGATCACTCCAAGATTCCTGACCTTTGCAACTGGGACCGGAGGCGGACCCATCTGAGTAGGCCACCAAATCGGGGACCATTCAGGAGAGATGTTACCAAAGGTCATAACCTCCGTTTTCTCCGCATTCAGTTTTAGGCAATTACTGTGCATCCAAGCTTGTACCTCCAATATCCCCTCTTGAAAATTAGCTGCCACCACTGGGCCGTTCTTATGCACCGCCAACACAAGTTGGGTGTCATCAGCGTAGGTAGTTAGGCGCATCCCGTGAGATTTTATGACCCTTGCCAAATCTGCAACATAAATGTTAAAAAGCGCAGGGCTTAACGACGATCCTTGGGGGACCCCGCATGGCAGTTTGGAAGTCGATGAATAATAATTGCCCAGTTTAACTGCCTGTATGCGGTTAGCTAAAAAAGAAGCTATAAGATCTTTGGCCAGATTGTTAATCCCCAGGGCTGTGACACGGTCGACCAAGATGGTATGGTCGACCGTGTCAAAGGCCGCCGAGAGATCCAACAGAATGAGCACTGCTGCTCCTCCCGAATCCAAGATGTTTCTGATTTCATCGGAGGCCTTTATCAGCGCTGTTTCGGTTCCGTGTCCCCTCCGGAAACCGAACTGCGTATCATCCAGAAGTTCGTGTTGTTCAATGAACTCTGAAAGCTGCTGGGTCATGATGGCCTCTACGATTTTAGCGGGAAAGGGCAGGCAAGCAATGGGTCTGTAATTGGCCGTAACAGTGGGGTCTAAGGAAGGCTTTTTGAGCAAAGGTTTAACGATGGCCTTCTTCCAGATCTCCGGGTAGACGCCTGTTTTAAAGATGGCATTACAAATGGTGGTGAGCGGCTGAGAGATGGTATTGTAGAGTTGATTCATTATATCAGGAGGGCATGGATCGAGCAGAGAGCCTGATTTGATCTTGGCAGCTAGTATGCTGACCTGATCTTCTGTCACTGGCTTGAAACCAGAAAAAGAAGGATGGATCACAGCCAAGTGGGAGAATGGATCGGTCCTAACTTCCGCCGGTAACTGTGGGAAAATTGAATAAATATCCATGACCTTGGTGGTAAAGAAATTGGCCAACGAGTTACAGAATTCCTGAGAATGCTCAGTTGCAGAGCCAGTGGGAGGAGTAGAGAGAGAATTCACGACCTGGAATAACATCCTTGCTGAGTTCTGGGCTTGTTCAATTTGACCAGTAAAGAATGTGTTTTTTTGAGTGATGATAGCTTTCTTATAAATCGCCAGAGCATCTTTATAAGTTTGCTTAGCAGAGGGGCTATAATGCTTTCTCCAGCGTCTTTCTAGACTTCTACAATACTGACGCTGGAGGCGCAGCTCCTCCGTGAACCACTGGGCCGATGGTGTAGCTCTATTTGGGCGGTAAGATTTGTCAGGTGCCATTTGGTTAGCTGCATTTAGTAACCATTCCTGAAAGCCAGTGGACAGAATTTCAGGATCATAAGAACTTTCCGGGACCGAAGTCCTAAGGAGATTTGCGAGATGGGGAATATCGGCAGTTTTCCAGGCTCGTGTTCCCAGTGATGACCGGGCTTTGGTCTGGGGGGGGTTAGATTGTACTGCTCGGATTCTGAAGATGATGGCTTGGTGATCAGACCATACCAATGGTAGTACTGCTATCAGGTCAATGCCTGGATTATTTGTGAACATATAGCACTTGTCATGGCCTGATGGGAGCTCCTTCAATAATGTCATTCCAGGGGAGGTATCATTGGTATTCCATGCATCAATGTACGTGGCCATGACTCGGGGGAACAGGTGGGAAAGGGTGCACAGATTGGTAGGTGCGACCTTAAGTTGGGTTTTCAGCTGCTGCTGGTACACCAGGAAGATTTACAGTTACAAGGCAGAATCTGTGATGGGCACTGGTATGTTTACAACAGCATTTACCCATGAGTTTCATTTCTTGTGCTATGTGTGAGAAGTTTATCTCTTTCCAGCATTGGGTTTCTCATCTGGCACACGGGAAGAGGACGTTGTCCCTCCACCTTCACGATTCAATTGATTGGGTCAACCAGATTCTGCAGACTGTCAGCAACAGTTGGCAAATTTAAAGAGCTCATGGGTGACGTTGGGGTGCTGCTGGAGCCAGGAAACACAATGTGGCAAAGAACAGTCTTCTCAGTTCGGGGTATAAAACTAGACTCAGCAGTCACGGAGACGCTACGCCCAGTACACAAGATAGTGCACATGAAATTGTTGTTGGATGCAATGTTGAAGGAGCCCAAGGTGACTGTCAAGGAAGTGCAGGTCGGGCTAGGATACTTGAAGTTTGCTTGTCGAGTAGTCATGAGGGGGAGGATTTTCTGTGGGTGGCTGGGGTGGTCTATAGCAGGTCGGTTGCGGCCTCATCACACGTTCATTTGGCCGTGGGCACAATAGAGAACCGGCATAGGTGGCTCAGTTCTTTGAGGTTTTGAAAGGTTTTGCTAATGCTGACACAAAATGTTTGTGGCTGGATGTACACATATCTTCCAATGAGGCAGGGGTTTCAGATTGCGGTTGATGTTGGCAAGACTGGTGGTGTGTCAATGAGTGGACTGCGGCATGGAAGCAGTGGGGCAGGAGCATTGCTTACCTTGAATTAATCCCCCTAGTGGTAGCGGTGATTCTCTAGAGGCATGGGCTGGCAGACAGGAGGGTGTTGTTCAGAGTTGGCAATGTGGCAGTAGTACACAAGGTGAACAGACAGGATGCTAGGGATGAGCTGATGCTCAAGCTGCATCGCTCCTTAGGGATAGGTTGTTTGCGACCGTCACCTACCGGGTGTTTCCAGCGGTCTTGAGAAAAGAATAGACTCGAACCTCCTTGCCCACCTCAGAAGTCAGGCGGAAGGGAGGAGCCAAGATACCCCCTACGTGCGGCTGTAAAACCAGAAAATTGTGCGTGATGAGAGGAAACTTGAATGTGAGAGAGAGAAGAGACGCGCGATGCGGAGGTAGCTGCGGAAGAGAAGAAGAGGAATGAAGCCCCAAGCAAATATTGCGAGGAGGAAGAAGAGTCATCTGGGAGAGTGAGCGGTGCAGCAGTGCTACCAGAGGCAACAGACCGGGACTCCAGAAGAGGAGAGGATCCCCCTGTCCACTGGGAGCTACACAGACCACGCCACACGACTGGAGGGACGTGGCTGCACCAGGTGCATGCAAAGTTCTCCATTACGGGAGTGCGGTGTCAGGTGAGGGAGGCGGGAAAAGGCTATAGAACAATAAAAAAAATCCTATGTGCTACACATAGGTTGGTGAAGTAAACCTGCTATAAATATTGAAATTAAGCAACATAGACTGAAGGAGAGTCAAACTATGAATCCTTGTTTGTTCTCTTTTTTTAATGCGAAAAAGAAGGTAAAATCCCCAACTACTTTACTTCTCTACCACCCAAACATCTTCTTGGTTTTCACTCCCTACCACTAACCATCACTTACCATATCCTACACTGAAGGAAGGTAATCCACACCCCCTCAGATCCCTATACCAACACACAAGGAGCTTGGGCTTTCACAAGAACAAGTTCTTACCTGCGTTTCTGTTTCTGTTGAGGGTATTCGCAGACAGGCACTCCGGAAGCCCTGAAAAGAAAGAAGACAACATTAATTCCTGTTTTGGACTCCGTTCTATGGACAACTTTGTCTACTTCTAAAAGAAAGGATGTATCTATGTTTTATTTGGTGAAATAAAGAGACAAAGGATAACCTCAACCCTTCTAGTGTTTTCCTTGGGTGATTCCCCATCTCAACGGCTGACAGCAACACAGGGTACCCTTCAAGGAGAGACGCGTGATGGGGTGGACAATGACACCTCAGATGATCCATCTTGATCCACCACCAGATGATCTATCGAGTGCACAGTGAGAGAGGTTACGATAACTGTGCCAGAGGATATGTGGATCATGGGAGAGAAACGATGCTTCAGTGGTTGGTGGGGTCTTCGGCAGAATCCACCTAGAGATCGTATTCACAGTATTGGCAGGAGTACCTATCGGAGGAGGGCAAAAATGGAGTCAGAGGGTTTGGACTAGGGAGGAACACATAGTATAGCTCATCCTGTCAGTGAGTGACAAAGGTTTGTCTTGAAGACCCCTTTTTATCAAGGCATTTGCCCAGGATGGTTCTGGGGGTACTGTCAACGTTATACAACAGGTAAGAGGAGACAGTTTGCTTATGAACAGTAATGTTGTGGATGTTTTGGGGGTATTCAAGATGTCGGAAATACTGGGGAAGATAAGGGTTCCTGGGTTGGTCTGGGCGGACGTGGGGAACATGAGATGCAGTATAGAGCTGCGCATGAGTCAATTTATGGCAGATCAAAGGGCCACAGGGGAGACGTTGGGGTCACCAGCCTTGCAAGAAGGGCTTGTGCCCAGCATGGTGGGGGCTATGCTGAGGAATATTAACAGGGTCTCCCAGGAGCAATTTTTTGCTGCCTGAAGGGGACGCAGGTGAATTCATATCAGCTGTTTTGCGTACTGCAGAAGGCATTGTCGAGTCTGGGAGAAACCTCAGGGGAATATGGTACTCATTCTTTCATGTTGGGTGTGGCCATGGAAGCAGCTCGGCAGAGATGGAACAGGGGCAGGAATGGGCAGTTAGGGCATTGGTCCCAGGAGTGCTTTCACCGAAATGTGCATTTGGGAAAAGGGGGTGGTTTAGAACAAGAGACATTTCCGTTGAATTTCACATATGTCCTTTCAGGTGCAGTATTGTACTGTGCCGAAGGCAATTGGGCTGCCGATCTGGAGCACAAGACATTCATTTTTTACATGGGCGGAAAGGCAAAAACTCCAGAAAGGCAGAGGCTATAATTTCAGTCTTGACAAAAACCTTTTTACAGTTACTTGGCATTGGAACGTTGGTATGTGATGGTGAGAGCTGAAAAAATGCTGGAATAAATTTGAGGGGGAATAAATGTCCAAATGTTTTAGTCCTGCGCCTGGGTAGAAACAATTTGGTTGGATGCAAAGGTGTGGCTTGGTGAAAAGAGATGAAGGGTGTCTTGGAAATTAAAAGTCACTGGCAGGAAGCTTCATCTTGTGGACGGAATGTATTCTGATGAAATAATTGGGGGGAGGGGTGATGAGGCCCGCCAGCATGGATAAGGTCAGGTGCAAAATTACATAGGGACATGCACAGTTTTGGTAGGGCCGAAGTCTTTGGACGGTCAGATCATTCGAACTTGAATTAGATTTCACAGGAATTTTTAAGGGGGCAGGCGATCAGCTGTCTCGTTATGTGATGGAACTATGGGGCATATTACCAAGCAATAGCGATAATTATCGCTATTGCTTGGTTAGAGACAAAAATTTACAGCTGAGCTGCGGCGATTTTTATCGCAAATAAACCTTGGTATTGCCAAGGTTTATCGCAAATGCGATAAAAATCGGCCGCAATGCATGAATATCGCTGAAAAGTCAGCGATATTCATGCATTACCGAGCTAATGCTCTTAGCCATGTTATCCACCTCCCATTGGATAACATGGCTAAGAACTGCTCAGGGCAGGTCTTAGCTTTTGGAGATATTCGCGCTTAGCGCGAATATCTCCAAAAGTTGGTAATAGGAGATAGCGATGTTAGCGACTGTTTCCAGTCGCTAACATCTTGGCACGCCCACTTTGCATATCATTAGTGATAAATATCACTGAAATGCAAAGTGGGGCCCAAGATGGTCGCTATCTCCTACTAGCTGTCGCTAATTGGTGTTAGCAACAGCTTGGTAATAGGGAGATAATTTTATCTCCGCTTTCTTGGCTTTTAAAGCCAAAAAAGAGGAGATAAACCCCCTTGATAACATGCCCCTATATTGCTTGCAAGTGAAGGAAAGGCTGAAGAGCACACTGAAGGTGAATGGGCACAATGTAGGCTCCTGGGGGTGGGTGAGAAAAGTCGGGAGAAGGCCTTTTCTGAGTGGCGGTCGTCAATTTCAGTTGCCTTGGTTTTAGATTAAGATTACTGTTGGGAAAATAGGTGAATAGGGTAATGGGGGGGGGGTGGAGTGGCAATAAAGTTACAACTGGAGGAAGCAATAAATTAAAAGTTAAGATTTAGGATACTTAGATAGTTAGATGTTAATAAATGTAGGTTAAAGGTTATGGAATTTAAAGGTCAACAGTTTAATACCAGGGTAGGAGTTACACAGTTGTAAAATAAAGATCTAAAGGGTGTCGGGGGTTTAGGGGTGGAGGTAGGTGAATTATTGTATAGTGAGGTGTCGTTTTGTGAGGGGAAGGCCTAGGTTTATTGCTGCTATGTGCACCTGTCTTCAATAAGCAGCTTTTTTCACACATGAAGTGAATATGTGGTCTGTGCTGCTCCACTTTTTCCCAATGGGCTTTGGGGGCAGCACACCGAAGGGATGTGTGCCCCCCCGGAGAGCTTGGGTCAATGCGACAGACCAGGCTGCATTGTGTTTCTTTGAGCTATAGTTGGGCTTCAGTGATGGCTGCTCCAATTTTGGGGCGGTGGGGCACTGCGGGGCGAGAGATGGGGGTGAGAGGAAAATATTTATTTTAAAAAAAACCTTACCTGCTCCTGCGGCCGCTGCCTCTGTTCTCCTCTTCCGACGCTGCACAAGCTCCTTGGGGGCAATCCTAGAACTGCTTGCATGCTGATAATACCAGCATGAGAGCAGCCCTGTGATTGGCCTGAGTGGGCTGACTTGATGCTCGGTCAGGCCCAGGGAGCCTGGGGCTTTTCTCCATCCCGGCTGTTCAACACAGCTGGGTTGGAGAAACACAAGTGCACATGCCTATTTTGTCAGACTGAGACGGCCGGCCAAATCAACATGCACACTTACAAGGGCGGACATACTCCGCTTGCTGCGTGACGCTCTGCAGCAAGTCCTGCACCTGCCCTAACCTCAGCTGGGGGTAAGGAAAAATATAATGATAACAAAGTGGTTTTATTATCATTTTATTTTTCAGTGGGGCGACATTCCTCCACCATAATGGAGGAGCTGCCCCTGTTGGGCTCCACACTGTTGGGCTAGCTGCCCAATATATATGCTGTACACAAAAGTGAGCAACCCAATATACCCTTGAGGGTTTGGGCAATAGATATGTTATGGTAATTAGACCTTCAAGGGTTTTAATTGTCTTAATGTTTCAAATATTATTTTAAATATCTACAATTGTACGACCTGATATATTTGATGCCGTTAATGCACAACAACTGTGACAAATGTATTTTTAAGTCAATTTCTGTTTGTCACTGAACAGTGATCTTTTTGAGAAAAAAGAGAGCAAAAGAAAGGGTGTATATGAAAGAGTATTCTGATTTAATATTTGTTACAAGGGTACATGATATACAAAGTTGTAATAGAACATACAAATAAATTGATCTACAAAAATTCTCTATACAACAATTGCAGGAGCTTTTCTACCTATTTACAATCTAATTTATTATCCGGTAGAAAAAGCAATTGTCGACGTTTCGGTCTCTATTCTTGCGTTTTCGAGACCATCCTCAGGACATAAAAAATCATATCTTGGGAGACCCTAAAAATAACAAAGATGCCATTAAAAAACCATCTAAGTATCCTATGCTTGGGAAATAAGCAGTTATCAAAATATAACACCCTAAGCTCTCAATATTTTATAAAACAAAATACATTGTATATCTATTTACATATCATTCTAGAATTTGATTCAGAATTATCTAAGTTATACATCCCAAATGGTTACATCCATCAAATGCAATCATTGTATAGATGTCTATTTCACAATTGAATTGTTTTCTGATTCAAGACAAAATGATATAGTGCCTTAAATGGTTTAAAAATGACCTTTCAAACAAAGCGGTTTGCATGATTCTCAAAGCAGAAGGATAAAGAGTCACTCATGATTGAACTGTGGTTACATTTACAAGAAAACATTGGTTTGTAGTACTACCTCAATTTCAGTTATTAAATAATGTCTATATCTTTTGGAACAATGTAATTCATTATTTACTGCATTTACTTTAAACTAGAGCTTCAAAAATGATGTCTTGGCCTTAAAGAGTGTCGTGTATATATAAAAAATCATTACCTCAATCACGGAAATTCTGAATATAGTGGTAATGTGCGACACGGCGTAAATCAAAATGATTGTATCTCTCTTAGTAGAATAACCTGCATCACAACCAAAAGAAATGTCTGTTTGAGAACACTAGCCTTAGAGACAATACTTTGACTGACAACGACATCCGCAAGTTAAATATGCCTTCCATGAAATCGGTCTATGAAACTGCTCTGTGTCCTTGCTAGTTTTTCAGATAACTTGAAAACAACCGGGACTGAACATTAGTCTCTAACCCCTTAAGTGCTGCGTCGGGGCATTGGCCTACGGCAGCACTACCTCCCCAGTGCTGCGCACGACCATTGGACGTCCATTCAGCACTAGTTCCAATGGACAGCGCAACACTGGGGAGGGATATTTGCGCCGCATCTATGAGGTTATAGGATTGAAGACATAACACTCAGTGTAATTGCTAGATGCTGGTTTATACTAATTTTTCTAAAAAAAGGGGGGGCCTCTATTTCTTTATATCGAGCGACTACATTTAAGAATAGAAATGTATTTATAAGAAATATCACTTCATGGATCGCATTATCGTACCTACGAAACTATGAAATTTAAATTACTAGTGTGGGACCTCCGATATTATGAAGTTTTCAATAGCTTTTTCCAGAGAGTAACATACCTAAGAAAATTGTGAAAATCTCCTATCGTATTACTCTGGCGTTTGTAGTTACAACGTTGAGTCTATCGTAGTCAGCTCTCAACAACTAAAAAACACCAAAAATGTGTATTAGTTAAAGGTTCAGTATAGAATTTTAGCCAAGCAAGTAGGGGGGAATTAGGGGGGAATTATCTAAATTGCCTACTCTATCAAATACCTGAAATTAGTTTGCTGCAGCCCGTGACTTCCAAGTCAGCTCAGGAGCAAGAATGAATGCATGTAACCCGAAGCTTTTTAAAGGGCTTCGTTTGGAGATCAAAAGAGGACTTTCATTTGGAGGTCAAAAGAGGACTATCATTTGTCAATGGGCCCCATGTGTCTGATAGCAAACTGGCGGCCATCTTGGAAGGTGATATTTTACATATAATTCACATATAATTCGAGCTTGCTAGTCAAAGTATAGATTTTACTTAATTTTATAACAGAAAAAACATACTAAAAAGTGCAATATGGCAAAATCTCTGTTCTTCAAAGCAAAATATTTAATTTATGTCGATTCACTGTAATTTTTCGTTACATAATTACATAGACTCTCATTAAATATAAATCCAAAGTTCGCCAAAGGTTGCCAAACAGTCACTAACCCTACTAATAACTACAAAGAAATTAACAACTTTATCTGGCATCATTGCATAAATCGTTAGGATGTTCTCAAACCGGCAAATAGTATCCGTAGAGGTTTTCTGACTACAAAGACTACTAGCAATGCTCCATATGTATCTAATAGAAAAAAGCAATCTATATTCATATTGGCCAATTATAACTTCCACAGTAAGCATGGTTTATAGGTTTGGCAACTCAGTAGTATTGATTCCTTCAATAGATTGTTATACATTATCAAAGACATAGTGTATGTTAGATGTTCAAAGTAAACAATAAGCTGTGCCACAAAAATACGGATAAATCCAAAGAAAAGAGAAAAAAAATCCCTCCTGGATACATACCAGTTTACAACTACTGACGAAGGGCCGGACTGAGGGCCCGAAATGCATTGGGTAAAGCAAACTTTTATGGATGTGTACAAAACTTACATACACTGTTGCGGTGCAGAATAAGGCTTATGAGCATGCCTGCTTCATTAAGAATAGAGTGAAGATGTAAGCGTCCTCTCTTGTGATTTGCGCAAAAGAAAAAACGATTAAGGAATGATGAAACTTTGATTCACAATGATAAATAAAACGGATTTAGATAAAAGAAAGAAAAAATATGTTGGCATTTTTTGTGATGCAATGGACATTTAAGCTGTGCACCCAACACGGGGTGGAATCCACTCCCTTTCCAGTGTGGTATAATTTAACATAGCGGTTTTGGGCTGTCCGCGTTTCCTGGGGAAGCACGCGACCAAAAGAAAAAAACAGTGGAATAAATCAAATACAAGTGAAAGAGTAAAAGGTGTGCACCTTGTGAATCCTTACAGTGCATTTGAAAACTTTGTATATCTATCATGTACCCTTGTAACAAATATTAAATCTGAATACTCTTTCATATACACCCTTTCTTTTGCTCTCTTTTTTCTCAAAAAGATCACTGTTCAGTGACAAACAGAAATTGACTTAAAAAGACATTTGTCACAGTTGTTGTGCATTAACGGCATCAAATATATCAGGTCGTACAATTGTAGATATTTAAAATAATATTTGAAACATTAAGACAATTAAAACCCTTGAAGGTCTAATTATCATAACAATATATATGCTGTCATTTTAGGGAGACAGGCACAATTGTGTTAGGTGACACCGTGGTCGTGATATAAAAAGTTGTTTTCCCTTGTCCCTGGAATCTGGGGGTTTCTTCTGTCCTCAACAGACACCCTTTCTTGCCATTCATGGGCTGAATTTTCATTGAGCACAGGTGCCCTGGAAAGGGGTTTCTTGTGTTTGGTTGTTGCTTGGAGCAGGTGCATGGTGGTTTGCAGTTTCAGTGGCCATGGTTGTAGATTAAGATTATTGTTGTGACCATAGGTGAAATTAGCACAATTGGGGGGGTGTGTGGCAATAAAGTTATACCTGGAGGAAGCAACAAATTAAACGTTAAGGTTTAGATTATTTAGATAGTTAGATGTTAATAGATGCAGGTTAATAGTTAGGAACTGTACAGGTCAGCAGTTCATTACTAAAATAAGAGATACACAGTTGCAAGATAAAGATGTAAAGAGGGGGTGGGTGTTTTAGGGGTGGGTGGTAGGTGAAAGTAGGTGAATTATTGTATAGTGAGGTGTGGTTTTGTGAGACGAAACCTAGGATTATTGCCAGGCGCGGTGCGTCCATTGGGGCGTAGGGGCGTAGCCCCACTAAGCCCCATGGACCCACCGCGTCGTCACTAAAAACCAAATACAAATATTTTTAAAAATCGCGCTACCTGCTGGCCGCGAATCCGGGAGACACTCGACTTTTCCGGAGTGCGCAGGGGGGGTGGGGGGAGGGTGGGCCTGCTGCAGCTGTGCAAGTGGACTTTTGGGCACAAACATGCCCGCGCATGCGCAGATTGTTTCCCTCTGAATTTCCCCTTAGAGAGAGGACATGGGGGCGGGCGGCAGCCCCTGGGGTTGCAATGGGCGACTGGGCGAGCAATTATGGTGCCCCCCCCAGCCAATCCTGGCGTTGTATGCAGCGCCAGGATTGGCTGGGGGGCACCATAATTGCTTGTCAATACATAGCCCGGGTACATAACCCCCTGCCTGGGGGGCAGAGCTCTCTCCCTCCCTCGTACTGCGGCCTCTGTTTGTTTATGGGGTTCGTTTGATTGAAGACTTGACCTCAGACCCGACCGGACCCAGGAATACTTGAGAGGGCGACACTGCGACAGTCAAGTCATGAAGGAACCGCTCGGCCAGGAAGACCCTGCGTTCACACTCAGCTCAGGTATGATCAGAGTGCTAGGAACACTGTTTACTAAACGGGTTCACTGTAGTAGTGTAGTGTGCACTGAAAGTGAAATCCTTGAGAAATATAGCTGCTGAGTGATTTGTATTTATTAAATTATGCCGCAGTAGCAATCGCCAGTTAGGCAGCACAGGTTTGCTTATGAGATGTGGTGATAGAAAAGTAAATACCTGATTAACGCATTAAAGAAACTATAGAAAGTAACGTTATGCACGCGCTTGGAATGGCGGTTTTTGGAGCGCTGCTACAAATGAGTGTAGCTTTGTCGGCCATCTAACTGCTAATGACTCGATTTGCTGCCCTTCTGAGACTCGATTTGTTGCCCTTATGCCATTATTTAGACTCGTTTTGCTGGCCCTTCTGCCTTCATTTGCACTCGTTTTGTTGCCCTTCTGCAGGGCCGGCTCTAGGCTCATGGTGGCCCTGTGCAGGGAGCGTAGGTGGGGGCCCCGGAAGAGGGGGTCCAGACCCTCATGGACATCGATTCGCCAAAATGTTATGGGTGACAAAAGCGACATGTCACTCCCTTTCACACCCAGTGACATCACAGGCGTGTCTAACCTTGGACTTTCGACGGCCTCTTATTTACTGCTTGAGGTGTTATGGAAAGAGCAAGAAATGGAGACAACAGAAAAGTAAACAAAGCTCCATGGGCCCTCTTTAGTTTCTGTTCTCTCTGTCAGCCAGTCTCTCTCTCTGTCAGTCTGTGTCAGTCAATCTCTCTCTCAGTCAGTCTCTCTCTCTCTGTCAGTCTCTCTCTCTGTCAGTCTATCTCTCTCTGACAGTCTCTCTCTCAGCCAGTAAGTCTCCCAGTCTCTCTCTCTCTCTCTTAGTCTCTCTCTCTGTCAGCCAGTCTCGCTCTCTCCCAGTCAGTCTCTCTCTCTCCCAGTCAGTCAGTCTCTCTCAGTCAGTCATTCTCTCTCTACCTCAGTCAGTCTCTCTCTCTCTCTCCCTGTCAGTCCCCCTCTCAGTCAGTCTCTCTCTCTCTCTGTCAGTCTCTCTCAGTCAGTCAGTCTCTCTCAGTCAGTCAGCCTCTCTCGCAGTCAATCAGTCTATCTCTCTCAGTCAGTCAGTCTCTGCCTCTCTCTCTGTCTCTCTCTCTGTCAGTCAGTATCTCTCTACCTCAGCCAGTCAGTATCTCTCTACCTCAGTCAGTCTCTCTCTCTGCCAGTCAGTCTCACTCTCAATCAGTCTCTCTCTCTCTGTTAGTCAGTCAGTCACTCTCTTAGTCAGCCAATCTTGCTCTCTCTCTCTGTCAGTTTCCTAGCCAGTCAGTCTCTCAGTCAGTCAGTATTCAGTCTCTGAGTCAGTCAGTCAGTCAGTCTCTCTCTCTCTCTCAACTCTCTCTCTCTCCATTCTCTCTCTCAACTCTGTCCACTCCATCTCCACTGTATCTCCACTTTCTCTCCACTGTCTCTCTCTCCACTTTCTCTCTCTCTACTCTCTCTCCACTCTCTCTCCACTGTCTCCCTCCACTCTCTCTACTCTCTCTCCACTCTCCCCCCACTCTCCCCCCACTCTCTCCCCACTCTCTCTCTCCACTCTCTCCACCCTCTCTCCCTTCACACTCTCTCTCTACTTTCTCTCCACTCTCTCTTTCTCTCCGCTCTCTCTCCCTCTCTCTCTCTCCACTCTCTCACTCCACTCTCTCACTCTCTCTCTCACTCTCTGTCTCACTCTCTTTCCACCCTCTATCTACTCTCTCCACCCTCTTTCTACTCTCTCTCCACTCCCTCTCTGCACTGTCTCCTCCACTGTCTCCTCCACTGTCTCCTCCACTGTCTACTCCACTCTCTCCTCCACTCTCTCCCTCCACTCTCTCCCTCCACTCTCTCTCCACTCTCTCTCCACTCTCTATGCACTCTCTATGCACTCTCTATGCACTCTCTATGCACTCTCTCTCCTCTCTCTCTTCTCTCTCTCTCCACTCTCTCTCTACTCTCTCTCCACTCTCTCTCTCTTCTATTTCTCTCTCCACTGTCTCCTCCACTGTCTCCCTCCACTCTCTCTCCACTCTCTCTCCACTGTCTCTCCACTCTCTCTCCTCTCTCTCTCTCCTCTCTCTCTCTCCACTCCCTCTCTCTCCTCTCTCTCTCTCCACTCTCTCTCTCTCTCTCTCTCTCTCTCTCTCTCTCTCTCTCTCTCTCTCCACTCTCTCTCTCCACTCTCCACTCTCTCTCTCCACTGTCTCTCTCTCCACTTTCTCTCTCTCTCTCCACTGTCTAGCTCCACTCCCTCCACTCTCTCTCTCTCTCTCTCTCTCTCTCTCTCTCTCCACTCTCTCTCTCTCCACTCTCTCTCTCTTCACTGTCTCTCTCACCACTTTCTCTCTCTCTCTCCACTCTCTATCCACTGTCTAGTTCCACTTTCTCTCCACTCTCCCTCTCTACTCTTTCTCCACTCTCTCTCTCCACTCTCTCTCTCCACTCTCTCTCTCCACTCTCTCTCTCCACTCTCTCTCTCTCCACTCTCTCTCTCCACTCTCTCCCTCCACTCTCTCTCCCTCCACTCTCTCTCCCTCCACTCTCTCTCCCTCCACTCTCTCTCCTTCCACTCTCTCTCTCTCTACTCTCTCTCCACGCTCTCTCTCCACTCTCTCTCCACGCTCTCTCTCCACTCTCTCTCCACGCTCTCTCTCCACTCTCTCTCTCCACCCTCTCTCCCTCCACTCTCTCTCTCCACTCTCTCTCTCCACTCTCTCTCCCTCCACTCTCTCTCCCTCCACTCTCTCTCCCTCCACTCTCTCTCCCTCTACTCTCTCTCCACTCTCTCTCTACTCTCTCTCCACTGTCTTTCTCTCCACTCTCTCTACACTGTCTCCCTCCACTCTCTCTCCACTCTCTTGCTCACTCTCTCCACTGTCTCCATGCTCTCTCCACTCTCTCTCTCTCCACTGTCTAGCTCCACTCTCTCTCCACACTCTCTCCCTCTACTCTCTCTCCACTCTCTCTCTCTCTACTCTCTCTCCACTCTCTCTCTCTCTACTCTCTCTCCACGCTCTCTCTCCACTCTCTCTCTCCACCCTCTCTCCCTCCACTCTCTCTCTCCACTCTCTCTCTCCACTCTCTCTCTACTCTCTCTCTCTACTCTCTCTCCACTGTCTTTCTCTCCACTCTCTCTACTCTCTCTCCACTCTCTCTCCACTGACTCTCTCTCTCTACTCTCTCGCTACTCTCTCTCTCCACTCTCTATACTCTCTCTCCACTGCCTCACTCCACTCTTTCTCCACTCTCTCTCCACTCTCTCCACCCTCTCTCTCCACCCTCACTCTCTCTCTCCACTCTCTCTCTCTACTCTCGCTCTCTACTCTCGCTCTCTACACTCGCTCTCTACTCTCTCTCTACACACTCTCTCTCCACTCTCTCTCTCTCCACTCTCTCTCACAAAGTAGTGTGCGTTCCATGGGCATCCGCAGAAATGTTTCCGGGGGGGCACTTTTTTAACTTCATCTCCATCCCCCTTGCACCCTTCTCCCCTCTCTCCCCACTCTCTCTCTCCACTCTCTCCACCCTCTCTCCCTTCACACTCTCTCTCTACTTTCTCTCCACTCTCTCTTTCTCTCCGCTCTCCCTCTCCCTCTCTCTCTCCACTCTCTCACTCCACTCTCTCACTCTCTCTCTCACTCTCTGTCTCACTCTCTTTCCACCCTCTATCTACTCTCTCCACCCTCTTTCTACTCTCTCTCCACTCCCTCTCTGCACTGTCTCCTCCACTGTCTCCTCCACTGTCTCCTCCACTGTCTCCTCCACTGTCTCCCTCCACTCTCTCCCTCCACTCTCTCTCCACTCTCTCTCCACTCTCTATGCACTCTCTATGCACTCTCTATGCACTCTCTCTCCTCTCTCTCTTCTCTCTCTCTCCACTCTCTCTCTACTCTCTCTCTCCACTCTCTCTCTCTTCTATCTCTCTCTCCACTGTCTCCTCCACTGTCTCCCTCCACTCTCTCTCCACTGTCTCTCCACTCTCTCTCCACTCTCTATCTCCTCTCTCTCTCTCCTCTCTCTCCACTCTCTCTCTCTCCTCTCTCTCTCTCTCCACTCTCTCTCTCTCTCTCCACTCTCTCTCTCCACTCTCCACTCTCTCTCTCCACTGTCTCTCTCTCCACTTTCTCTCTCTCTCTCCACTGTCTAGCTCCACTCCCTCCACTCTTTCTCTCTCTCTCTCTCTCTCTCTCTCTCTCTCTCTCTCTCTCTCTCTCCACTCTCTCTCTCCACTCTCTCTCTCTTCACTGTCTCTCTCACCACTTTCTCTCTCTCTCTCCACTCTCTATCCACTGTCTAGCTCCACTTTCTCTCTCTCTACTCTTTCTCCACTCTCTCTCTCTACTCTCTCTCCACTCTCTCTCTCCACTCTCTCTCTCCACTCTCTCTCTCCACTCTCTCTCTCCACTCTCTCTCCCTCCACTCTCTCTCCCTCCACTCTCTCTCCCGCCACTCTCTCTCTCTCTACTCTCTCTCCACTCTCTCTCTACTCTCTCTCCACTGTCTTTCTCTCCACTCTCTCTCCATTCTCTCTCCACTGTCTCCCTCCACTCTCTCTCTCCACTCTGTTGCTCACTCTCTCCACTGTCTCCATGCTCTCTCCACTCTCTCTCTCTCCACTGTCTAGCTCCACTCTCTCTCCACACTCTCTCCTTCTACTCTCTCTCCACTCTCTCTCTCTCTACTCTCTCTCCACGCTCTCTCTCCACTCTCTCTCCACGCTCTCTCTCCACTCTCTCTCCACGCTCTCTCTCCACTCTCTCTCTCCACCCTCTCTCCCTCCACTCTCTCTCTCGACTCTCTCTCTCCACTCTCTCTCTCCACTCTCTCTCCCTCCACTCTCTCTCCCTCCACTCTCTCTCCCTCCACTCTCTCTCCCTCCACTCTCTCTCTCCACTCTCTCTCCACTCTCTCTCTACTCTCTCTCCACTGTCTTTCTCTCCACTCTCTCTCCACTCTCTCTCCACTGTCTCCCTCCACTCTCTCTCTCCACTCTCTTGCTCACTCTCTCCACTGTCTCCATGCTCTCTCCACTCTCTCTCTCTCCACTGTCTAGCTCCACTTTCTCTCCACACTCTCTCTCTCTACTCTCTCTCCACTCTCTCTCTCTCTACTCTCTCTCCACGCTCTCTCTCCACTCTCTCTCTCCACCCTCTCTCCCTCCACTCTCTCTCTCCACTCTCTCTCTCCACTCTCTCTACTCTCTCTCCACTGTCTTTCTCTCCACTCTCTCTACTCTCTCTCCACTCTCTCTCCACTGACTCTCTCTCTCTACTCTCTCGCTACTCTCTCTCTCCACTCTCTCTATACTCTCTCTCCACTGCCTCACTCCACTCTTTCTCCACTCTCTCTCCACTCTCTCCACCCTCTCTCTCCACCCTCACTCTCCACCCTCACTCTCTCTCTCCACTCTCTCTCTCTACTCTCGCTCTCTACTCTCGCTCTCTACTCTCGCTCTCTACTCTTGCTCTGTACTCTCTCTCTACACACTCTCTCTCCACTCTCTCTCTCTCCACTCTCTCTCACAAAGTAGTGTGCGTTCCATGGGCATCCGCAGAAATGTTTCCGGGGGGGGCACTTTTTTAACTTCATCTCCATCCCCCTTGCACCCTTCTCCCCTCTGCCTTGCAGCACCCTTCTCGCCCTCCCCCTTGCACCCTTCTCCCCCTCCCCCTTGCACCCTTTTCTACCTTGCACCCTTCTCCCCTCTGCCTTGCACCCTTCTCCTCTCTGCCTTGCACCCTTCTCCCCTCTGCCTTGCACCCTTCTCCCCTCTGCCTTGCACCCTTCTCCCCTCTGCCTTGCAGCACCCTTCTCGCCCTCCCCCTTGCACCCTTCTCCCCCTCCCCCTTGCACCCTTCTCCACCTCCGCCTTGCACCCTTTTCTACCTTGCACCATTCTCCCCTCTGCCTTGCACCCTTCTCCCCTCTGCCTTTCACCCTTCTCCTCTCTGCCTTGCACCCTTCTCCCCTCTGCCTTGCACCCTTCTCCCCTCTGCCTTGCACCCTTCTCCCCTCTGCCTTGCACCCTTCTCCTCTTTGCCTTGCACCCTTCTCCCCTCTGCCTTGCACCCTTCTCCCCTCTGCCTTGCACCCTTCTCCTCTCTGCCTTGCAGCCTTCTCTACCGTGCACCTGTCTCCTCTCTGCCTTGCACCCTTCTCCTCTCTGCCTTGCACCCTTCTCCCCTCCCCGTGGCACCCTTCTCCTCTCCACCTTGCACCCTTCTCCCCTCCGCCTTGCACCCTTCTCCCCCCGTTGCACCATTCTCCCCTCTTCCTTGCACCCTTCTCCTCTCTACCTTGCACCCTTCTCCTCTCCGCCTTGCACCCTTCTCCCCTCTGCCTTGCACCCTTCTCCCCTCCGCCTTGCACCCTTCTCCTCTCTGCCTTGCGCCCTTCTCCTCTCTGCCTTGCGCCCTTCTCCCGTCTGCCTTGCACCCTTCTCCTCTCTGCCTTGCACCCTTCTCCTCTCTGCCTTGCATCCTTCTCCTCTCTGCCTTGCACCCTTCTCCCCTCTGCCTTGCACCCTTCTCCCCTCTTCCTTGCAGGACCCTTCTCGCCCTCCCCCTTGCACCCTTCTCCCCCTCCCCCTTGCACCCTTCTCCACCTCCACCTTGCACCCTTTTCTAACTTGCACCATTCTCCCCTCTGCCTTGCACCCTTCTCCCCTCTACCTTGCACCCTTCTCCCCTCTACCTTGCACCCTTCTCCTCTCTGCCTTGCACCCTTCTCCCCTCTGCCTTGCACCCTTCTCCCCTCTGCCTTGCACTCTTCTCCCCTCTGCCTTGCACCCTTCTCCCCTCTGCCTTGCACCCTTCTCCTCTCTGCCTTGCACCCTTCTCTCCTCTGCCTTGCACCCTTCTCCCCTCTGCCTTGCACCCTTCTCCCCTCTGCCTTGCTGCCTTCTCCTCTCTGCCTTGCAGCCTTCTCTACCGTGCACCCGTCTCCTCTCTGCCTTGCACCCTTCTCCTGTCTGCCTTGCACCCTTCTCCCCTCCCCGTGGCACCCTTCTCCTCTCCACCTTGCACCCTTCTCCCCTCCGCCTTGCACCCTTCTCCCCCTCCCCGTTGCACCATTCTCCCCTCTTCCTTGCACCCTTCTCCTCTCCACCTTGCACCCTTCTCCTCTCTGCCTTGCACCCTTCTCCCCTCTGCCTTGCACCCTTCTCCCCTCCACCTTGCACCCTTCTCCCCTCCGCCTTGCACCCTTCTCCCCTCCCCGTGGCACCCTTCTCCTCTCCACCTTGCACCCTTCTCCCCTCCGCCTTGCACCCTTCTCCCCCTCCCCGTTGCACCATTCTCCCCTCTTCCTTGCACCCTTCTCCTCTCCACCTTGCACCCTTCTCCTCTCTGCCTTGCACCCTTCTCCCCTCTGCCTTGCACCCTTCTCCCCTCCACCTTGCACCCTTCTCCCCTCCGCCTTGCACCCTTCTCCCCTCCCCGTGGCACCCTTCTCCTCTCCACCTTGCACCCTTCTCCCCTCCGCCTTGCACCCTCCTCCCCCTCCCGTTGCACCATTCTCCCCTCTTCCTTGCACCCTTCTCCTCTCCACCTTGCACCCTTCTCCTCTCTGCCTTGCACCCGTCTCCTCTCTGCCTTGCACCCTTCTCCTGTCTGCCTTGCACCCTTCTCCCCTCCCCGTGGCACCCTTCTCCTCTCCACCTTGCACCCTTCTCCCCTCCGCCTTGCACCCTTCTCCCCCTCCCGTTGCACCATTCTCCCCTCTTCCTTGCACCCTTCTCCTCTCCACCTTGCACCCTTCTCCTCTCTGCCTTGCACCCGTCTCCTCTCTGCCTTGCACCCTTCTCCTGTCTGCCTTGCACCCTTCTCCCCTCCCCGTGGCACCCTTCTCCTCTCCACCTTGCACCCTTCTCCCCTCCGCCTTGCACCCTTCTCCCCCTCCCCGTTGCACCATTCTCCCCTCTTCCTTGCACCCTTCTCCTCTCCACCTTGCACCCTTCTCCTCTCCACCTTGCACCCTTCTCCCCTCCGCCTTGCACCCTTCTCCCCTCTGCCTTGCACCCTTCTCCTCTCTGCCTTGCACCCTTCTCCCCTCTGCCTTGCACCTTCTCCCCTCTGCCTTGCACCCTTCTCCTCTCTGCCTTGCACCCTTCTCCCCTCTGCCTTGCACCCTTCTCCCCTCCGCCTTGCACCCTTCTCCTCTCTGCCTTGCATCCTACTCCCCTCTGCCTTTCACCCTTCTCCTCTCTGCCTTGCACCCTTCTCCTCTCTGCCTTGCAACCTTCTACCCTCTGCCTTGCAACCTTCTCCGCTCTGCCTTGCACCCTTCTCTACCGTGCACCCTTTCTACTCTCTGCCTTGCACCCTTCTCCCCTCTGCCTTGCACCCTTGTCCCCTCCGCCTTGCTCCCTTCTCTACTTTGCACCCTTCTCTACCTTGCACCCTTCTCCTCTCTGCCTTCCACCTTTCTCCCCTCTGCCTTGCACCCTTCTCCTCTCTGCCGTGCACCCTTCTCCTCTCTGCCTTGCGCCCTTCTCCTCTCTGCCTTGCGCCCTTCTCCTCTCTGCCTTGCGCCCTTCTCCTCTCTGCCTTGTGCCCTTCTCCTCTCTGCCTTCCGCCCTTCTCCCCTCTGCCTTGCACCCTTCTCCCCTCTGCCTTGCACCCTTCTCCCCCTCCACCTGGACTCCAAAACGTAAGCTGATCACTTTCTTCAAACAAAATAATTTTGACCTAATAGACAAGCTTTTTATTTTTAGTAAATGCATGGCAGGTGCTCTACTATCAGTTTGCAGTTTTCATCCAGTGTCCATATGTCATCTGGCTATACAAGGAAAGTGCCACCATCCCAAGCCAAGGATACACACTAAATACTAAGAACTACCAACAATATATCGGCCAAACAAGGGTGGGCAGAGAGCACATCACCCTCACATGCATTCATGTTTTAATGAGGATGCTTTTCTCTCACAATAAAATTAATGTTTGTACAAATGCCATTTTGACACCTCTATGTGCTGTGCATAACGATTGTCACTGTAACTCAGCTTACCGAACTCAGAGGGAAGGTTGACTTGGTACACCGAGAGAATAACAAATGACTCGGAGAACTTAAACAGATGTCAGGGTGAGCGTGAAACAGACTACGATAAAGCAAGCAATTACAATTGTATTTTGTTTAAAAGAACCATGACTTGTCGGAAAACACAGTTTCTATTATGTATAAAAGTTCCTAAAAATGTCATCCATCCCTCCACTCTTTCTCTCTCTCTCTCTCTCTCTCTCTCTCTCTCTCTCTCTCTCTCTCTCTCTCCTCTCTCTCCACTCTCTCTCTCTTCACTGTCTCTCTCACCACTTTCTCTCTCTCTCTCCACTCTCTATCCACTGTCTAGCTCCACTTTCTCTCCACTCTCTCTCTCTACTCTTTCTCCACTCTCTCTCTCTACTCTCTCTCCACTCTCTCTCTCCACTCTCTCTCCACTCTCTCTCTCCACTCTCTCTCTCCACTCTCTCTCCCTCCACTCTCTCTCCCTCCACTCTCTCTCCCTCCACTCTCTCTCCCTCCACTCTCTCTCCCTCCACTCTCTCTCCCTCCACTCTCTCTCTCTCTACTCTCTCTCCACTCTCTCTCTACTCTCTCTCCACTGTCTTTCTCTCCACTCTCTCTCCATTCTCTCTCCACTGTCTCCCTCCACTCTCTCTCTCCACTCTGTTGCTCACTCTCTCCACTGTCTACATGCTCTCTCCACTCTCTCTCTCTCCACTGTCTAGCTCCACTCTCTCTCCACACTCTCTCCCTCTACTCTCTCTCCACTCTCTCTCTCTCTACTCTCTCTCCACGCTCTCTTGCCTTGCACCCTTCTCCCCTCTGCCTTTCACCCTTCTCCTCTCTGCCTTGCACCCTTCTCCCCTCTGCCTTGCACCCTTCTCCCCTCTGCCTTGCACCCTTCTCCCCTCTGCCTTGCACCCTTCTCCTCTCTGCCTTGCACCCTTCTCCTCTCTGCCTTGCACCCTTCTCCCCTCTGCCTTGCACCCTTCTCCCCTCTGCCTTGCAGCACCCTTCTCGCCCTCCCCCTTGCACCCTTCTCCCCCTCCCCCTTGCACCCTTCTCCACCTCCACCTTGCACTCTTTTCTAACTTGCACCATTCTCCCCTCTGCCTTGCACCCTTCTCCCCTCTACCTTGCACCCTTCTCCCCTCTACCTTGCACCATTCTCCTCTCTGCCTTGCACCCTTCTCCCCTCTGCCTTGCACCCTTCTCCCCTCTGCCTTGCACCCTTCTCCCCTCTGCCTTGCACCCTTCTCCCCTCTGCCTTGCACCCTTCTCCTCTCTGCCTTGCACCCTTCTCTCCTCTGCCTTGCACCCTTCTCCCCTCTGCCTTGCACCCTTCTCCCCTCTGCCTTGCAGCCTTCTCCTCTCTGCCTTGCAGCCTTCTCTACCGTGCACCCGTCTCCTCTCTGCCTTGCACCCTTCTCCTGTCTGCCTTGCACCCTTCTCCCCTCCCCGTGGCACCCTTCTCCTCTCCACCTTGCACCCTTCTCCCCTCCGCCTTGAACCCTTCTCCCCCTCCCCGTTGCACCATTATCCCCTCTTCCTTGCACCCTTCTCCTCTCCACCTTGCACCCTTCTCCTCTCTGCCTTGCACCCTTCCCCCCTCTGCCTTGCACCCTTCTCCCCTCCACCTTGCACCCTTCTCCCCTCCGCCTTGCACCCTTCTCCCCCTCCCTGTTGCACCATTCTCCCCTCTTCCTTGCACCCTTCTCCCCTCTGCCTTGCACCCTTCTCCTCTCTGCCTTGCACCCTTCTCCCTTCTGCCTTGCACCTTCTCCCCTCTGCCTTGCACCCTTCTCCTCTCTGCCTTGCACCCTTCTCCCCTCCGCCTTGCACCCTTCTCCTCTCTGCCTTGCATCCTACTCCCCTCTGCCTTTCACCCTTCTCCTCTCTGCCTTGCACCCTTCTCCTCTCTGCCTTGCAACCTTCTACCCTCTGCCTTGCAACCATCTCCCCTCTGCCTTGCACCCTTCTCTACCGTGCACCCTTTCTACTCTCTGCCTTGCACCCTTCTCCCCTCTGCCTTGCACCCTTGTCCCCTCCGCCTTGCCCCCTTCTCTACTTTGCACCCTTCTCTACCTTGCACCCTTCTCCTCTCTGCCTTCCACCTTTCTCCTCTCTGCCTTCCACCTTTCTCCCCTCTGCCTTGCACCCTTCTCCTCTCTGCCGTGCACCCTTCTCCTCTCTGCCTTGCGCCCTTCTCCTCTCTGCCTTGCGCCCTTCTCCTCTCTGCCTTGCGCCCTTCTCCTCTCTGCCTTGCGCCCTTCTCCTCTCTGCCTTCCGCCCTTCTCCCCTCTGCCTTGCACCCTTCTCCCCTCTGCCTTGCACCCTTCTCCCCCTCCACCTGGACTCCAAAACGTAAGCTGATCACTTTCTATATTACACAGGCACGTATGTTGGAGGAAGGACCTACAGGCTGTCTGAACAGAGATCAGATAATCTTCCCTTACTTGCAGGCCCGTTATCCCATTCCACCGAGACCTCTGTTTCACCTTTCAACAATAAAAATAAACGTACTCACTGTCTCGTTCCTTGTCCCAAACTTGGTGGCTGAGGAAGTGCTTCTGCCTCTGGAGCGTTCTTTCTAATAATTATAATTCACCATGGGCCAACCTGTGCACAAGCACATAGCAGAACACTGCGTCTTCTCCACATGCCAGCATGCCAGCTCTCCACATTTACCGAGGCCCACTCAAGAAGGGTGTGCAAATCGCTTTCACTTTCGCATGTTAGACATGCGTAGTCGAGCCAAATCATCCGGAAAATGTAAGCATGCTTTTAAAATGCTGCTGTGGAAAC